>NW_019214346.1:0-24813 GCF_002532875.2 Varroa jacobsoni | reverse complement strand
ATATTATAAACAATTTGCATATAAATAGTTGGACACATAAGCTGTACATATTGAATGTAACTAAGAGGCTACACAATTAGCCACACTAATTTATTCATTTAAATAGCAATTTGTCCCGCTCACACATTTCCTCATTATTTTTCCTAGTTCTTGCTCATTATATATCTCATATTTTGTTTGCGTGTGAGCTTAGATTCAAAGCGCTACAAAAGATATGAAATATACGCAATCCAATGCCACATTTTTATGGTAAGCGACACAAATGACTTAGATACCGAACTCCAATCAATTTTTTCGATCAATAAAGCGTACAATGTTACTTTAATCTAATCCTAGTTATTAAGTCTATGATTTTTTAAGGTTTTCGAATAGTTAAATAAAAAAAAAACATTTCAACTTGCAAACGTTATAGATTCAATGAAAAGAAGCTGAGAATTCAACGTTTCATGTAGGAGCATCAACCGTACTCCATATATATAGGCAACGCCGACTGTACTTACTAAATTTTATGAATAAAATATTTTCAAGTAATATATTAATAATGGCTGCAGGATGACTTTGGAATCGTAACTTAAAGTAACCACTTTGGACAGAGCTTTCTCGGAAGTTTAGTGACGCTCGATGAAGGCCGCTCGGTTCAATTAATGGAATACCGAGACCTGTCCAGCGGCGTACCTTCAGTCAGAAACTGTTTGCTGTCAGAGGCACGCAAACTTTAGGAAACCACTCGAGCTGCACAACAGCATGGGCTGTGGGACAGCATCCGTTACAATAGCTGGATTGGATGAAACTAAGATCAACCATCATATGGCCAAACTCGAGTGGTCGGGCGTGAGTAAGCATCCACTGGAAAAAAAGCACGAACTTTATTATCTTGATAAGTGACAAAATTACTTAAAACAACTGGTTTTATTTAATGCAACGTCTTTTTGAGTTTTACATCAATCAATACATTGTAGCACTTGCGCATTAACTTTATCTTTACTTTTTTAATGTGTCAATAGAATAAAGTTTTAATCCTAAACCACATTCAATAATACTTACAGGCTTGCCTATATATTTAATACTACACTGCTTGGTTTCCGAAATAAGACATCACCCTTTCTTCATATGAACAATGGCGTGCTCAGGCAAAGTTATTATGTTGTCGCATAATTATTATATTATTAATATGTATATATAACTTAAAATCACAGCCTAACTAAGATCCTTAGCCGCCGAATTTTTGTGTTACTATAAATATCATCCGTGTTAGAAAGAGCATATTATATAGTGGTGTTCATGGCACATACAGCACACAAAATAATAATTCTGTGATAAATAAGTAAGTTCTCAATAACGACGATTATTAGTAAATGCTTAATCAAGTATGGGCTAATCCTTACCAGCCAACAGCACATAGTGCAGAACAACTGGCAATTTAGAATATTCATGTAGCATAAAGCAAACTAAAATTTATTCTGCATATCGCGCATTCCCATACAATGACAAGCCAAAATTCATCGTATCAGTTAATATAATATAACGAATGTAGCTTGACAGCGGATTGCAAACCTCCTAAATATAGGGCGCATATGTCTTATCTAGCGTTTCATCATCATATGTATATTAAGAAAGGTTTACCACTATATCAAACTGTATCAACAATGCGCGCCCCGAAGCATTTTCTTATAACGTACCTGCACTTCGCCCTGCGGTTCTTCTTTGAGAAAAAGGCCCATAATTTTTTTGCGATGTATTAATGTGATTTTCGGAATGCAAGTAGGGTGGACATCAAGCGGGATCTTCGAGCATTTGCCATTAAATTGACTTCCATCAATTGTTGTGTTCTTACCGCCGTACTCAATCACCATTCTGCAATCTTTGGCCTTGGCGCCAGTGTAAATTGCCAACGAGATAGGCAGCAACATGATTTGGCCAGCAAAACACTTCACATCGTCAGCTAGTACCGCTGACAGCTCACTAGCTCGTCCCAGCCTGAGGGAACTGGTCCGTCTTTTGCCTTTGCTTGTTGTGGATCGGCTAGAATTTGCGCACTGCAGAATTCTCTTCACCCGCGCATCGAAGTCACGCAGAGCGACGAGAACTTTATCGGCGCGGACTCCGCCACCGAACACCTCGCCAGCAAGAGCATAGTACTCGGCTAGTCCGTAACTCACGACGATATTCTTTTGCACGTTAGTTAATTGGGTTGTTACGTTCTGCCGAAGTAGCGCCCAGTGTTTACCGGATGCGCTATCAGTTGTTCGAACAGGCAGCCTACACTTATTCTCCTTGCACTGAGTTTCCAACTGACTTCTCTTGCGGGACAATACCTTTCCTGCCATGGAAGCTACTGACGACTTCATATTACGCTATACACCGAATATATGCCACGGGGTGTAGTTCACAACAGTTTGCAAGATCGCGTTATGATAGCAGTTCTGATCCAGAGAACGAATAGCCGGCGACACAACGGACTCGTGTCTCGACTATAGCGTCCACGCATTTGAAGTGCTAAGCACGGAGGACAAGCAAGGCTTAGTGCATTCATTGTGCGAACTCTCCAGTCAGGTGTTCATGCAACGTAAACGTTCCACTTAAGATATCTGATTTCGAACGCGGTGATAGATACAGCATGTACAGGTGCCATACGCAGGCCGCAAACATTGCACGCACTACCTAAAACACGCGCATGCACCTCATACGCCTTTGACTGCGTGATTCAATTTCTGAGTATAACTTCCCAAACGCAGCATAAGACCTTACCAATTTCGTTCTCCAAAAGCGATAAACGGAATACGAAATTTATACCTGCATACATGTCAGCATTAGCGGGTGTTAATTGAAGCGAATGTATACGCAGGTATATGAATAAGTTCGTCTCTTAATGGCATCATGTTTTGCGTAACTGCCATGCATGTATTATATAATAGTGATTGCCAGTAGACAAAGAAATAGTATTGTAATTTTGTTATTATATAATTACAATGTTGTTAAAATTTAGTGCGCACCAGATTACGATGTTAGCAACCCAAAGCGTGAATAAATTTATTTTATGCATTGATTACAGCCTGACAGAGAATATGAACTAACGAACACCCTTAGCAGAATCCATTTTTAATTTATTGATCGTGTTCTATGTAATATTAAGTAGTCAGATCTGAAATGGGCAATGGTCGGAACAGTACACAACGCAAACCGTTAGTGTAATTTGGTGTAACGAAGGTGTCGATCATATGTTCTTACCCCACACATGCGAGTGGTTTTGCTACAGATAATGACAACGGGCAAAAACGACGATAGTTATCATCGCGCAAGAGGGAGTATATCGCGCCGATATTATCTTGTCTTTGGTCGGGCACTCTGTCGAGCTTCAGGCTACGTCGCAAATACTCAGATCGTTTATTCTATAATCAAGTGCCTATATCAGTAGGCTGCTCAGTCAGGCCAATGGCACCAGGTAAGATGCCCCAGCCCGCGGTAACCTTGTTTTCACGTGCTGCATTTTTCTTTACTTTATTTTACCATACTTGCCGATTAGTACCTTGGCATAAGCCAAATGACTGGCCCAACCCGTGTCGCACGTGATGTCGTTTAACTGGGTTCCCAGGAGCAACTGTAGCAAACCTTCTAAATTGTCGCCTGTGCTTTTAATGGATAAGCTCCTCCATGTCAAACAATCCGGCTAAGCATCATATTAAGCCGGCTAAGCATTAGGAAGCTTGTACCCTACAGAAACTACGGTCAGCGGGTTTTGATGGTTTTTCGAGGTTCCTTCAAGAAGTTCTCGGCAGACTTAAGCTCTTCCTCTGCAAAACGATCCCGAAGCTTATTCTTGAATCCCGGCTACGTATCGGTTTCCGCTGTTTCACAGTTATACTACACCAGCGTATCCTTCCGTAGTGCCTCGTGACACTTCGCACTACTTGATCCTTCGGCCCTTACCCTTAAGCTGTCCGATGCTTCGTCTCCTATATGAACTTTTTCTTTGGCTACCACCAGACTCTTCGCTTCGTTAGTTTTGCACTGGTTGGCTTCCATCAAGCCGCGTACGATTTCGTCTACACGATACTGCTACGAAGCTGTAACATGCAGATTATAGTTTCGTTTTTAGTCGGGCGATGCTGCCCCTGTCGAGCTTCATACTACGCCCTATCAACTCCTAAAATCACATGTTATTATATCAAGTATCTACGTCAGTGCGTTTCGTAAAGTAAGGCGTACGCACTGAGAGAGCTTCTTGTGTGTGGCTTAATAAGAATAAGTGTGAGGCTTTTGTTAGCATTTTGAAAAGAAATTGTTGTTAATAAATGTTACTATAAGGCAATTCTTTAATAACGAGAAGAAAAACATAGAGCATTCCCTAGACAGGCTAATCTTGAAGGTTGCTTTGTACTAAAGAAGCCTAGTTCTCTTTAAAGTTAAGACTGAAGTTTTAATCTTATTCAGATAATTTTATTTACACAGACCAATAATGCCGATTTCATATACATCTAACATGCGTTTAATATTCGCTGTTTTCATTAGAATTTATACGTAGATAGTCTTTTTGCACCTGAGCACGGTACATAAGTCATTCATGTATAGAAGCTACTGAACTGAATTCAGAAAAAAATTACTTAGAGGTTAGGTGTTAACGTAGCCCTTAAAATTCACAATGTTCACCATCGACGCAAAACCATCGAAAGCCTAGAGAAGCTGGTGTGACCGCTTGACCACCGTTAAGGGACACCCATCGGCACTGGCAAGCGTATGCGCGAGCCCCAGGGGCAGGCGCAAGTTTTTTTCGTAAAGCCTCCCCCGGTGCATGGTTACGAAGGAACAAATAGTCCATATCAGGCTGCCATCGTAAATCTGTTGAACGAAATAACGACACGGCAGATTTTAGCGCGTTAGTTCGACGCGGTGGTTGAGTGTTCCAAGAGATGACAGAGCATGGATCGCAGACAAACAGTAACCAAAGAGAACAAACAACTATTAATATGAAGCGATAATCGCCGCAACTGCATGTGTTCGAAGCATCAACTTAATTCATATTTTGGATCGTCTTCAATAAATTTAGTAATAATGGAGCGTCCAACAGAAAATGTGTCCTATAAATGGAAGGTATTAACGTTGAAAGGTCTAGGTTTCACGATATAAAATAAAAATGGAATATTGTCGTCGATCGACTCTACCTGAGAAGGCAGCAACAGTGATATCACAGGAAGCACAACGGAGCCGGGAACATGCGCGAATGACGCCCGTTCGAGAAATACCCGCTTTGAGAAAAGACCCGCCCAGATATGCCGGAGCGCATTTCCCGCTCTCTCGACTGAAATGGTCCTGCCAACGAGGCAAGTGATGCCGAATCGTTTTGTCAAGTTAGGTATTTTTATTTCACTCGTTTGCCTTATTATATTTGCAATGCAATTTCACTTAATGGTTCTACAGCTAACGGAAGAACCGTTTAGGGGTTTAACAACCGATGAAGTTAGTTCTGCACGAAATATTCTACACTTGATATAGACTATAAAAAATTTCGGCAGTTTTTTAACCGAAAAGGTCTCATCAAATTTAGATTTTATGTAGTACTTCACATACAGTAACCCCTTGCGCTAAGCAGTGTTTTTTCGTGGCGTTTTCTCTCGTTACAATCTGACAGATTACACATATATTAACAGTCCATGGTAGTATAAGCATTTTATTGAAGCATAACATACCTTTAAGGACGGTCGTGCCTCATTGTGAGTATCTGCGTCACTAGCTTGTTCCTGAAGCAGCTCGGTAACTAGCTGTTCAATCTCATCGGCCAGCATTATAGCATAGGCTAAACATCTGCGTTCCCACAATTACGATAGGTCACACCTATATTGAAAGGGGCGTATTTCATTGTGAGTTCATTGCGGCCTATGCAGCAGTCTCGCCAGACTTGGCTTATTCGCTTAGGCGAAGCTTTGTTCTTCTTATATTGCTTACAGATGAACCCGGACCGCATAAACACTCTAACACTATGCCTCACCGAGCTGATAGAAAGTAGTCATCATTAGTTGTAAAGTAGCTAGCGAATGAGGAACATTATGCACTAGTTCGATTAGCCTTAAACAACGACAAAATTACCACCAGTAAGTTTCCATAGAAAACAGCCCGATGTCAAGATGCGGCGGACGAAACTGACCTTACGGAACAACGGCCAGCTGAGCTTGCTGCGGCGTTAGATCTGACAGTAGGATGCCTGTCATTACCATGGAAACCACAAAACTCAACGCGAGGTGAAACACCTGGTTATATTTGAGGATTATCGCGATATTTTTGCCTGCATTGGCATGCTTTTGTGTGCGTTGATTAATTTTATGTCGAAATTGTACAAAAGATGAACATTAGACGAACATTATAAATAACATTCCCAACTAGTGTTAGCTAATAGCAAAGCTCTGCCCTGCCGGGTAAAGAACATCGAGGTCATTTACCATATTGAAGATATATTTGGAGAAACTGTTTCAAATACTTGTATTTCACTAAAGCTTATAACTCATAGATGGGAGTCCTCGCGTATATACATAGAGGACGAAACCAGACGGATCTTGTTTCGTCTTGCGGGAAAGATAGATAAAAAGTGAATTAATTGAAATTTTTTTGCAGTGCGCTAGTTTGACGGCTTATAGACCAGGGTCCCTTGAAAATAAAAAATTATTTTAAGCTAATCCCTTCCGCCATAACGAAAAGAATAATTTAGAAGAATGCAAAGCGTAAATAGCTCTTTACTTATGTCTACAGAACTTTATAATAAATAATCTCAATATATGATTTAAGACGTTTTATCAGGATTATAGCTTGATCTCAAATCGTGCCTACATACTCCACTGGACCTAAATTTTCGAGTCTGAATGGTAATCTCTCGTTTATATTTGAGTGTGGGTAGCTGGTATTTTAAGGAGTCACGTGCATCTTTGAGTCCGGCGCACAGCAGCCTCTGTCATTAAATGTCATATTCAACTTTTAACAAAACGTTTTCTCTAATTTGCCAATGCACCACGAAGATGCATCATCCAGATATTAACTTGGGTTGAAGCTTTTAGAAAGCACACCTTTAGAATTATTGATGCCATTCTAGGCACCAGTTTCCGTTTGTGCCACCAGTGCCAAAGGTACGAATTTTACTTGTAACGTATTGCTGAACATCGCAAAATACCGCCGACTTCCCATTTAAGATTGGCTTTTATATCGTTGCTTAGTCTAATCGCTAATTTAAACCATGCAGATTGTGGGAGGGTTGCCCCACCCCCAGTAGTCACCGTTCGTTTCGAATCGACAAGAATGGAAAAAACAATCAAAGGCTAAAGAAGTCTAAAATTATACATATGAAAAAAAGAATCAAATACAAT
Organism: Varroa jacobsoni; assembly: GCF_002532875.2. Taxonomy (NCBI): domain Eukaryota; kingdom Metazoa; phylum Arthropoda; class Arachnida; order Mesostigmata; family Varroidae; genus Varroa; species Varroa jacobsoni. The sequence goes on along the minus strand of NW_019214346.1, from coordinate 17,467 downwards.
TACGAAACGGTAACAAGTATGCTTGAATCAAAAGTTCCTCTACATACATCGAAAGAAATAATGTCTGTATTAGGAGGTATTTGGAGATTTTTTTAACTGTGAGTCTACAGGCCAATTTTAGGCGAATGTTAAACTTGTTTGTTTTCATTTAAAGGCAGGAATGAGACACGATCAATTTTCGACTACCGCCTTATACGGAAAATTAAACATCTGTAAAACGTCTTTTAATATAATATTATTATAATAGCATTACTTTTTAAAGAAAAATAATAACAGCGGTGTGTCTACTCTTTTGGACTACGGACGTGAAATTGTTTTGCTTCTTCTACGCGTACAGCTAATTTACAAGCTCAAAAGTCAAACAGGCTTTGGAGGCCAAGAGAAAAGCGACTTTTAAGCTTGCTTGACCTAGCCTCGAAGTAATGTCCTGAATTGTCGATCCTCTATAAGATATCTAAGCGAAAATATTGATATTCTATAAGAGGGGATCGATTGAGGGGAAAATCTGTTGTGCTTTTTCATGAAACATCGCCGGCAAGGTCGTTTCAATGGTATCTTCTATATACCTCCAGGCAAATCTTTGAATATCTCCCAATGAGGCTTCCATTCAGGAAAACATGAGATTATTTTAAACTGACTCTATAATTGCAAAAGAACCCTGAAATCTACATAAGATATCAAATAACGTGCTAGCCCTACGACACAAATTTTACCGCATCTGCGTCTATTTTAAAAAAATAAGTTGTAATCAGGTTGGTATAGTAATGCATCTACTTTACGAATTTTCTCGAGAAAGTAGAAGACGCATGTAGTATTGTGAGTCTGAAACTGTTTGCCACCGTATAAGAGAGTTCAACGTTACATATTGATAGGTTAGGTCAAAATGTACATCTAGTATATACTGGAGGCTTATAGTAGGCTGTGTTCCGTCCCCGTTTCGCATAATGCAACTAATCTGATTCGCTGAGTTCACGCCCAGCCCGACTATAGGTTGCGCGTACATCAGTTACTGTCGAGATCCAGTTACCCACTTGCCCAATATAGCCCAAATAGTTCTGTCACCTTGCAGCTGTTAGTTAATTAGCTGCTCCTAATGTAATACAATTGAGTTGTTATTACACCCAATCTAATATACTGTTGCGGCTGTTCAATCCAGTTAACTAACTTATGGTTTTACTATGATTGTGCTGTTGCATTAATCACACTGTTGCAGTAACTCCATCCTCCTAATGAATTACTCTACCAACTTTGTCACGTTACTACAAGTACTTTTTCCTTTGGTCCTAACTGTTTCGTACTTCCGTTGCAGTTAACCCGCTACCCCGCTGTGTGTATGGCAGCTGTAAGGAGTAATTGCTGATCTCGACCTTAAAAAGGACATTTGAGAGAAATTACCCAAACAAATTTTAAAATTCACCCCTGACCTACTATTAGCTGTAACTGTTTTGCTAATTGTTAACAAACGACCCGTGTCTTTTGTTACTGTACTTTCGTGTATGCGTTCCGTTAATATTCGGAAAAAAAAATTGTCAAATATTTCAGCAAAAATTGCAATTCTGCCAATGAATTACAAAATATAAAAATGACAACTTTGCTAAAATTTCTACTATTTCACTTATTTTATGGTTCGCTAGAATTTACTTCGCATTTGAATCTCACGAAAATTTTCAGCATCCGTTGAACAAATCATGTACAATTTACTTATATGAAGAGAACAAAGAAATATTCAACCAACTGGCAAAATCTCCTCAGGGTAAAAGCAGGTTTATTGGCCTGCAAAAATAAAATTAAAGCCAGTATTTTACCTAGACCATTTTAGGTAGACAAATTAGCAGATACAAATACAAACAAACATAGACTTCAAATAACATTTTAGGAATGCTGGTGTAACGTCCGGATGTCCTCAAGGACACCCATACTACCCATACTGAGCCTTTAATCAATATGTTATGTATAAACTCTCTAGTGCATACAATATTGACGTTACTATCAGTAAAAACATACGTGGAAGATGTACATATATACAGCGTAGTAAATAGTCCGCAAAAGGAGTTTATTATGCAACAAGGTTCACTGGGCTTTTATGAGTGGATCGAAAGATTTAACCTAAAACTATTTGCTGACCTAAAACATGCCGACAAATGCCGGCATGGGAATGCAAAACGAAGGCCAGCTGAGATGGCGAGGTAAATCTTAAATGTCAGGACGTGAACAAAGATCTAGGTGCTATTACTTCCACTTCAGTAAACTATTCGAAGCATATGGCGTTAGATATGTGCTCCGACGACGGACTGCTCCGAATTTACATTACAAATATTTATGGTAAAAGATCCTAATTTATTTACTCGAAAATCTTTTGCTTCTTACAAATGTTGAACTAGCCATGACCTACGAACCGCCGGTATGGAATACAGGCCTAGCGAAAAATAACCAAATGCCGATTTAATGAAAATCTAGTCATAATAACATCTATTTTAGACCGTTTCAAGATTATTCGTAGATTGCCGCTTACAGGGACGGGCAAAACACAAAACATTTGACCGAGAAGTCGTATTATATTATTTATGTTATAATCAGAAGTAAAAAAATAGCAACATTCATAATAACAAAACAAGCATAGAGGCCGTTGCGTGTACTCAGAGAATGCATGCTACTCGCGTAAGTCTTAAAGTGGTATTTTTCGACCTTGGTAGCTGATCTTCGGGAAAATTTCGAAAACAACGTATTGTTCTCTCCCACAGCGAATTCGCTGTTTTGTTATAGGAAAGCACTAGCGTCCTTCTGTCACCGAAAACAGTAGATAAAGCTATGTCATTACCACAAGCAGGCCACCAAAGATCGTGGATTTGAATGCCCCATCCTACATAAGAACTATTTTCTAAATATTTATTTCCTGCAGTAAAGCATATCCGAAATGGTTCATGGCATATAAGGCAATTTTATAAGCTTTAAATTAAAATGTGATTATGAATACATTGAAAGATATAATAATGGCAATGATGCATTTGCAATAAACTCTCCCTAAATCTAGGTCCACTTTCCTACACATTTTGGTATTATATTGCAATTGAAAAGGATGCTATGGAAAAAAAATAGGTAGAAAAATTCAAGGAGTAGCTTTATCGACTTCATCTACTGCTACGGTAAGGAGCCACTATGGTACTTGGTAAATTGTCATGAACAATAAGGGTATATATTAGCACTTGAGATTACTAGTTATTTACCGTGTCTGGCTCAGTGTTTTTTTTTAAAATTGGAAAACTTATTATGCTCTATTGAAATTCTGATATTGGGGTCCATTTCGATTCTAGTTACGTTTTTGGCAGTTTGGACACTGGAAAGTTTGCACTACTGGTTAGCCAAACAAACGTAAATAAAAAAATAAAATAACTACGCGATTCGACATGTTCCAACGCTCATGCCAGAAAAGCATCGGTTTCTAAGCTCGTCTTTGACGTTGAAATCATGAGGACCTTTACTTTTCTTCATACGAGTCATTATAGACATGAGCGATATCGTTGCTCAGAACGTCTATGGAAAAAGTTCATATTATTTCGATAGATACCATATATTAAACTTTTCAAAAGGGTGACGTCCCATTCTACAAGCCGAGTCTACAAATAAGAATCACCTAAATGTAAAAAAGGTTATTTGTAGGTTTTTGTCTTCGCAACATTTTCATCAAATGATGAAATTACTCGACTCGTCGAGGGTTGCTGACCTTATACTGGAGTACGATCGTCCCTCTGAGACTACACCCTAGCCCTCCACCTCCCCCAGAGTATTTACTAAATACAGCCTATTTTCTTTGCGTACTTTGCTTCGCAAATTCTAGTTTATTTCCTATTGAAAACGAAATTGTTATAATAGCTGTTCTCCAAAATTCGAAAGCTTCATACAGATTTAAGCTATTTAAAGTAATAAGTGAAAAAAGTATGAATACTCGAGGGGGCGTCCTTGCTCGAACGAACTGTCGAATTAAGCCACTAAAGTCACATAAAAGCAAACAGGGCACAAACATGTTTTTCATTGATGGTATTCTTTACTATGCTGACGCTTCAATGAAGAAAGTGATTAAGTACTCAGTTGATGACCAGGATATCCTCGCAACACTCTATACAAAAAGTAAGCAAACAAGAGTTGCTAGAAGGATTATCTCATCACTGTCGATACTCATGTTTGAATGCATCGGCTTTAGGTTTCAATGTTTTGGTAGATGTCTGCTACAGCTAAACTACTTCACAGTTTATGCGAGAGACATTAGTTGATATATCATTTTTAACATTATGTCCAAAACAAATCTGTGAAACCCTGCCCAATATCGATAAAAAGCTTCGTACAAGGTACCGATTGAACGATTTGAATTTGTATCTATGATGCCAATTCACCTGACCAAATGATGGCCACGCGTGGCGCCAGCGATCCGCAAAATTTTCCCGGAAGAGAAAACAGCGTTAACTAAAAATGGCAGTGTTTTAAAGGCCTGTTCTTGCCTTGCGATAGGTTTTGAATCGTGTGCCATTCGCAATAACTAGCTCAAAGGGCAGGTTCTATCTGCTCTGTATACGAATCATTTTGATTAAACTGTTTGGGCATGTTATTTAGCATGAAATTAGTGATATCATTTGAAGGTATATTAACGCCTCACAAATGGTGGTATTCTAAGAGGCGTATAAAACATTAAGGGCTTGTTAGCATGGATAGTAATAATCAAATTGTCTAATTCAGGAACTTAGAACATTACATGATTTGAGGCTGTGTAGCGAGCTCACGAGACTAACGTGTTGTGGTGTGATCGAAAAGATGTTATAGAGCTTTCAACTATAAAGTTCAACAAAGTACGCCTCTTCTCGAAGAATAATATTAGAGCAACGACGGGTATTTTGATCAAGACCTATTGTGCAGCTACAAGCCCACAGGCAACGTGAGCTAGCCCTGTATGGCCTTTTACATTGAATTACCAAGCATAGCCATTAGCAGCACAAATGCGTCCTCTTAATATTTGTTGTTAGAAATCGCTTTCGTTAAAAAGATAACTCAGTTTATAGTGCTAACCGAATAGATACTTATGCTTTTTCTGTTTATTAAAAATTCAAACGCAGAACGCTCAGCGTTTATGTTTCCGCTCTTCAAAAGATCCAAACTACCTTCAGAGTTCGTACTTCAAAGCAGTGTGCTCATTAGCGACGGGCTGCAGATCAGGGTAAGGATATGGATATATTTTTTTAAGCACGCTACCGTGTTTTTTCTTTTTTTACAATAGATGAATTCAAGTAAATAAGCGGTTTATCTTATTTGGTTTATTTCGTTTCTATTATCAAACAGATATAACAGTCGAGAAAGGTTCTTAATATATATGTTATATTTGACGTTATAAGAGGATTCCTTTTTCCGGAAAAACCTCACTCGTCGCATTCTCGATTTTTTTTTCGTGTTGTCTTCTTGTTCGGTTGGCAACAATTGGACCGGTTGTCGAATGCAGGTTGTGGACCTTGATAATAATGCGGAGCTTGATGTGTGCTCTTTGGAAGATATTGGACTCAAAGGAACTGTTGGGGCTGCCACAACACACAACAGTGGCCGTTTATTCTTCTCCGTTATTCAATCTGGTATCAGCTAACTGCGATTCGGTATTATCACAAATCAAGATATTTACTTTAATAAGTGCAGTACGTACATTATTGCACGGTAGCTGCCGTATATGTATTAGATAAGATAGCTGCAATATCAGTCGAAGATGCTATACAAAAGTAGCTGGAGTTATTATTACAGTTAACTGTCGTCGACTTTTGTTTCTACGTTTCATTCAATATATAGCACAAAAGACGCCACAGAGGACATTATATGGAATCTGTAGTTTACATAGACATCTACTCCGCAAATCCTGATACAGTTAAAACGGCTGGTCTTCTTGTGGACAGACTGCCCTGCCTTGTAAATTCTACCGAGTGTTTATATCTGGTTAGAATAATTTCGAATAAACTGTCGTTGGGCATTGATTCAGAGGTAGGCTAAACAGAATAGATGATAAATCAACTAAGCTTGATGATCTAATTATGTTGAAAATTGCGATTTCAAAGCTACCAGCGTAGTTTTCTGTGTAAAAAGTATCGATTATTATTCACATGTTGCCTTATTTCTTTGAAACTACTCATTAAAGGCTATAAATGAAAAAATGTAGTCATTATAGATCAGGCTATTATATTATGTAGGTCTGCGTTAAGGGGTTTGCAGTAAGTAAGATAATAGCACGTTTCAGTACTAATATATGCTATGAAATAAAGTGAAAGACAGCTACATTTACGATAACGGCAGTTGGCTTTTTTCAATTGTATCGTATATAGAAAACAACCGAGTGATGGAACAATGCGGCGGTACATTTTGTTGCATGACGACTGCTGGAAGTATCTTCAAACTATACGATGGGATCTGTCTGTCGGATGGCATGTGTTTCAACAAGGTAAATACGTCGTTGCATTGTCATAGCTGCATCGTGCAGTATATATGTACGCCCGATATGTGCATACACGCTTGCCACACGTTCGCAGACATGTGAAACGGAGCTAAAATGAACGTAAAATTTAATTAGTGTATCTTTTAAAATGTCTAGCTCATGTGGTGAGAATACTTGTGTGTATTCGAACCCAATGTCTAGTTCATCAGCGTTGACAGTACATCATAGTTATTCATTGGCCAAGTAAAAGCATCATAAGAACTCCATTTGACCCGTCATGCAACGCTCCACAATCATGGTTATTTTTACATAATTTCTGATCGGACGACCAGTCACGTTCATCTTGCTTCTTTAACCTACGTGTATCAGGTAGCGTCCTTTATGATAACAGGTGTTAGTTCCACCTCTAATTTAGATATGTGCATCTATTGAGGTCCAGTATTTATTTTAAATGTAACTTTTATATGCAACTGCAAAGGGGAAACTGTCTCTAACAGGAAAGTGGTATTTACTGCAGAAGACGTACATTTGGCTGCACGAAGCTATTTTTTAAATATAAGAGGAGATTCCAAAAAATAGCTTGGATGTGAGCTCTAAAATGATATTTAATTATGTAGTGATTTACTGAAAAAATCCAGCAGTAGATTTATAACAGCAATCATCACTGGCAGAAATTCGTTGAACGACGTCAAATACGGAGTACTACTATTCAAGAATCTCTTTTATTTAAAGGATTATTCGCGCCTGTTTGCATTCGACCTGATGAGGAAGCGTCTAGTCTATTTCAGCTTGGATCAAATTAATATTACCTCTCCGGTAAGTAACACTTGTTTTTTCTTGGGTACTTAGCACGGAGCGACAGGGACCGTTGCATTACATGGACCAAGGTAAATTAAAAAAAAAGAAACACTCGAGTGAAAGTGCGACTAATTGTTCGGGAAATAGATAATGTATATTAATAGACTTAATTCTACAGCAAATATATAGCGATTTGGAAATGCAGAATAGGCTGTTTAGAGATATCCAGGTTATTTAAATATCCAAGCTAGATGTTAAAGGATTAGCTGATAAAAAATATGTAACTGAAAAACATATTTGGCCCCAATAATATCCCATTTAGTCGACGCACACGACTTTCGAAAGGGCCATTTTCAAAGACGATCGTCATCTTTGAGGAAACCATAAAATCAATTGACAGAATCTCTGATGTTCAGAATCTGATGTTCAGTTCATAGAATGTTTGAATATTCGCGCTTCGTTTAAAACAATTAAACCAAAAAGGCTAAATATTTGTAGCTTTCGGAACGTTCTTTTTCTCTGAATGTGCTGACCCCTATAAAACGAAAATTCTACTGCCTGGTGCTCGTTCATTCGGCACAAATGAACATTTTTTTTTGGGATTGTACACTGCTTAGGATAGGTGCGTGGTGATCCTGACGAGAAGAATACCCTAAATAAAAGATGTCATCCATGGGAAGCTTTACGATCTCAGGTCGGTCATATTCATCACTTGTTCAGTGCTCGAGGCCGGTGCTCAAGAAGGTCTTTTTATCAGCGCGTCTGTATCCTGAATATGTCAGCATTAAAACATAGACGACTTTGATTTGTTGTTCCCGTAATGAAACTAGACGCTGCGGTGCCCATCGTACCAATTAACTGGACTATTGGCATTTTTCAATACGAGTTTATGCATCGTTAGTCTGATCCAGTTGTTATCGTTTCTTTTTAAGGTGCTGATCTAGAAACTAGAAAATGGTGCCATCGATACTCTTGTTGCTGTAAAATGTTTTACGGAGCTGTATGTGCACATAAGTAATTCTCAGATCGATAGATACAAACACGTATGTAGTGGACAAATTGTGGGGCAATCGACTCAGATGTTCGGGCGGGGCAGTGCAATCCAAGCGCATCATTTGGCTCTTAAGCTGACGGTAAAGATATTACTAAACATAATAGGATAATGGATGGTGCCATATACGTTCATATGTGAAAAATCCATTACCAGCTGAACACTAGTTAATCGTACTTGCGATCATTGCAGATTGGTTACTAAACAATTGTAAGTATGCCTGTTATTACAATATGCCAGTAGCATTTTAGAGCGGCTATAGGGAACAGCTAAGGTGATGGTTGAGCGGGCATTGATTGCTCTATTGCAGAGGGGCGAAGCGACTAGTAGCGTAGAACTGGTTGTTTAAAAGGGCATTTATCTGAATGAAGGAGCTGCCCTATCTTATCATGAATGTCTTCAGAAAAGCGAGGCAGCGGACCAGCACCACATGCTTGACGGATGTATTTGATGCTGGCTTGGTAAACTTGCGCGAAATAAATATCTACTCTTATCTTATTTTTTTACATATCAAGCCTTTCTTTTGCTGGCAGAGCACGTTCATCAACTGGGAGACGAGCCCACTTGTGGAAAATAGTCAGGTGAGAGGTATGGCCGTGGACAAAAATGACCATTTGTGGGTGTGCTGCTCTGGAGAAGGCAGGGTAATCGAGGTGGACATTGAGTCAAAAACCATCCTCAGAGATCTTCTCATGCCAAAAGCAAAGGAGGTGCGTTTATTTCATATCAATATGACTTCGGACATATCGGGTGGTAATATGTTACAATAAACCTAACGATACGAATATCTTCTAAAATTTTTCCATGAAAAATGTTTTTTTTTGTTTCGTTTTTCTGTCATAAAGAGACACCTCGTTCGAAGTGACTCAGACTATCAAAAATCACCGGTGTAGCCTTTAATAGCGGTTTTAGTACACCCGAAAACCTATATCCTACCATAAAAAAGAATAAGTAAATATCACACCAGCTGCTGGCATCGGTGGTACATGACCTTTTGCCATTTCTGGTTTGTCCGGTCCCTGCAGCTGGCTTAGTCCCTCGATAGTTTGTGTTCAATGTAATGAAAAAGCCATGCCCTTATTGCATTATTTTCTGCCTAATATTTTTTTTATCGCCTATAGACCTATGACATCATATACGACTTATCAAAAACGCAACATATTTTTCATAATAGCTGGCAGTTCTTTGCAACTTGAAGATCGAAGAAACGTTAAACGTTGTAAATGGCTTTATTATTTCCCTATGCTATCAACCTTTTTAAGTACTTGAAAAGTACCGTGTACTTTTCAAGAAAGTGTCCAGCTTTTGACGAGTTTTTTTTTTAAAGAAATCTTTTAGCTTTTGTGTTATTTGCTGTGGTTTTCTAATGGCGAGATATTGGTTACTTAACATTTTGCCACGGAAGGCTTTTGAATTCCGACGTGTACAGTCGCTTATCATTAGTTTGTGGTCACCGGCTTCCAGCTGAGCAAACAACTTCGCATAATTTCGAATATTTCAAGTAGAGAGTGCATGTACCGTTAAGTAATGAAGTCGACGATGATTCTTTTTCGAAGTAGCAGCATATAAAGTCTGTTGCATAAAAATGTTTAATAGTTATCAACGAAAACTGGCCCCGGTCTTATTACTAATTTAAATCAATTTGTGTAGAGTTGAAGAAATCAAAGGACCTGTTTATTGCTGAAAGCTCCATTAAAAACTTATTGCTTTTACTTGTTGCCTTATTGCTTTTATTTATTAGCTGCTTAACAGAAGTGTACCTTTTTCCAGATACATGTTCAAAAGCTTTTTGGACAAAATGTCCATATTACTTACTAAAATACACTTGCGTATCGCATTCCTTATTGCCTTAACGTATCGCCTTACAAGTGTCGAGAGAATAGTTCTTAGTTCGTGTGAATCCTAGATTTCAGCGTTTTTTTTTTTAATGTTGCGTAAAAGTAAAGGTAACGTTTAACAAGAACTTAGAGAGAACTTAAAGAGTTAGATACTTAAAGTTTCAACGTTCAATTACAATATTCTCGCAGAGTATGAACATAAGAGTTTCCAATGTTATCTCGCCCTTCCTAAATATAAACTAAAATCTTGTTTATATTGGTATACCTTCAACGTTGTGCAGGAAATTTCCCTCTCTCTCTCTCTCTCTCTTTCTATATATATATATATATATATATATATAAGCCAAATGACGCCCAGTAAAAAAAATCTCACCTGGTTGTGTGGAGGACATCTTTCATAAGCAAAGTTTCTATGCTTATAGTAGAGAAATGGATTTCGTATGAAAGGGCGTTGCTTTGCGTGAATCGCTCACCTACGACACATCGTTGAACGAGAACCTATTCTATCTTTGAGCATTGTTAAAATGCGGCACACCTATGCGCATTGTAGCAACGTCGCTTGTCTTCATTTCAGTTAAGTTCTGTTTGCTTCGGTGGAACTGATTACCGGGAGCTGTTCGTTGCGTCGTCATACGTCGGACTCACACAAGACGAGCTCACCAGACAAGTGAACGCGGGACATATTTTTGCCGTTAAAGGATACAGTAATTTACAAGGAAGAAAACCAACACCTATTTTACTTAATCTTAATGGCGGCAAAAGCAATAAAAGTGCAGGAACCAGTATGAAATACAGTTAACGACCAGGAGCAGCATCGATCGAATAGCGCGCGCAGTATTTGAAAAATTTCTCTTGTGCACGTCGCCGCGCCGATTTATCGAACAGCGTTTTACGAAACACCAGCGGCAGCACCAGCGACGTGGTTATAATTCCTACAATCAGAAGCATTTCCAATGAATATGACCCATCGCCCGGATTAACACTCAATGGCGGATAAGTAGAAATTTAACCTTTACTTTCAGCGTTACTGAAAGCAGTCAGAGTATTACATCAAAAGTAATAAAAATCAGTCGGAGCAGTTGGGCTAGTATCACTTTTACAGCATACAGGTATAGGCATAAGAGCATGACATATGGAAAAAAAGGCGAGATAGATAGTTTCAATCCTCCATTGTATCTTGTTCAAACATCGTCCTACATATATTGTATACCTACGTGTGGCATATGTCACATTGCAAAGCTTCAACCGCTAACCCGTTGACGAGGCCATCGTGTGAATGGCAAATTTTATAATTTGATAAACGTAAGTGCAGCTTATATCTGTGTTAGAAATTACAATACATTAATTATCCAATTGAAAATGCATAAGACATCCCAAATATTATTTATTTTCATAGTAGACGCTGTGTGTAGTGAATGTATTGTCTTCCTTTCTTATCAAAAAGCGGGTTCTATAGTTTATCACTGTTGAAGCCTACAATTTGGTTGCCGTACTATTTGAAAATATGTAAAAGAGCTTCTAAAATAAGTGATTAATCTATGAATATCTACTAATAGATAGAATTCAGAACTCTCTCAACTGTCCCATTTGACAATAAATTTGAAAATAAAAAATCTGCACAACGTCTAGGTCTGTATTGTCAGAAGCAATGACCACAAGCATTATATTTTACCATCAGCTGAACGATTTTTTTTTCTTTTTTGCCAACGAAAACAAACAATCGAGTGCCAAATCAAGTCCCGTGCTTAGTGAACTATAGTTTGAAGGAGTGATAGAATAAAGCTTGTTGTTAAAATCGATTCATATCCCGCTACTTGATGTTGCATTAGTTTTTTGTCCAACACGGAAGCTTGTCGTAGCGCATTCTTTGCATGCTTCTATAATTCACTTGAGAACAGAATTCTATAATAAACTGAGAACAATTAGAAATTCAAACGCAACGTTCGTACGTACATTCATCAGAATTTATGCCACGTAGATGGATAAAGCTTGGGGTTTTAGACCAGAAAATAGTCCGCCTCGGAAATGGCTGAAATAAAGCCCGCTGCGGTCATCCGCAACATCGCTCTGCAGGCTGATACAGGCGCGTTGGAACAACTACGCTGGGAGCATGGTTGCAACTTCCTTCAATACCAATAAAGTAGAAATGAAAATTTGCAGAATGACGTTTGATTTGGCATGCAATACAGAATTAGGAAAAACGTTACAGCATATCATAGAACAAGATGTGTCCTACGCTTCTGTGAGTGTATGCAATCCAGTAAAAGTCTTTGTCAAGACTATATATTCGACGATATATTATTAAATCAAAACCATTATATTTATTACCTAGGTATTAAATATAGTTACATTATACAACACCCCCCTATAGAAGATTCTACACTGACAAAGCCTGAATAGGAGCCGGTGTACCGCTACGGCGTTTAACTATACTTCAACAACGAAATGCGTAACAACAAAGTTACGTTACCTTTTGAATCCCTGCGACAACTAACATAGAATAGATACTTTAAAGTCAGCTATTCATGTTAGGTATCATGGTTGAAGTTCTTCAATTTGTAATCTCCTCTTCACATGTTACTAAAATGTGTTGAGATGTACATATAAGCTAGTAGGTTCCTCGAGACCAGCAGGAAGCCAGCTACTTCCATAATAATTGCCTCGTACCTCTGTGCGAATGTCAAACACCCACGGATAATTCTTTTTTTCGTAACGGTAACGTATTTGCCTACTGATCTTAGGGACACGTTATGATCTGGATTCGAACGTGAGCATAGACAGACAGATTTCGTTTGAGTCAGCCAAGCGTATCATGAAATGCCTAACAGCAGTACCAAATGCGAAACTCGAAACAGAGAGGTAAGATGAAACTAATAAAATTGTACATTTTTGAATAATTATCTGAATTTTTCGGAAGACTGTTAAATAACTTGTAAAATAAGTATATTTGTGTAGCGGTACCCTTTTTTGTTCCTGCTCAGGCATGAAGTCTATCTGAAAAAAATGTATTACTTTTTTAGGTGAAACATACGCAAAAGCAGAAATCAAACCATATATGGATGCCAAAAGCTATCGAATGAATATCGCCGCTCGCTATTTTTTCGCGGCCTTATCGTTGCCACGAAAATTATTTTCAATTGGAAAATTTTTTTTCTTTTGCAGTATTTAGTAACAATGTTAGCTTTTGCAATAACTAGCTTTAATGGACGAGTGAATACAAATTCGTACGCTGTTTACGAATATTCGGATTCGACGATTGGGTAATGTTTGTCCGAGCGAACGAAATTTTAGGTGTACAGCTACGCGAGTTGTCCTCGTGTGATGTATAGAGGAGAAGCCGTTCTTTTGGAAGGGTCATGGACGCCCAAGATGGGCAGCGCAGAACTCAGTCACCCTAAGAAACCACCCCGTATTATTAGCCTTTATTAGTAGACAAAATGAAAATCAGTCATCGTAAACATGAGACCGGACTTGTCTTTAAGATTGTTAACGTTAAAATATGATATCGTATACTTTGAAAAGAATATATACATAGCTCTCTTTTTCCATAACTGCCCTAATCCTAATATGACGACCAATTGATTTTGACATTTAAAATGTACATCATCTATCTATTTAGCTCTACAACTGCTTGCTGTAGTTGTCAACGTTATCGAGAATTTAATACTAAGTACTAAATTGTCACAAAAGGACTGAGGACATTTGTATTTGTGGGCTACGATTGTTGACAAGCGCAAATGATGCCTGAAAACGAAAAATGTATATCATCGACCTGTGACCCTCGAATGTGGTACGATCCCGCCGCTCAATTGTCTCAGTTGAACGAATTCGAACGGTATTGACGTTTGCTAGCAGGAGGATCCCAATCAACTGACACAGCCACACCATCCTATTACTATATAAACGTAAACTTGATATCGTTTAAAATTATTTCGCTTCCATAATTGCTTTGCACTCATATTACGAATACGCTGCGCCAATGGGAAAATGGGTCGACCCAATAGTCAACGTATTTAGATAGTTTAAAAACTCATAGACACGGGAACAGATACGCCGGTCGAGTGAAGTGGATCTTCCTTGGCCACAAAGATCTATCGGCTCTCTCTCTAGCTGTATTCAAGGGAAGCTGGCAAAATTGATTTTGCCTTTATACCGAAACATAACGATTTTTCGCAAGCTAGGCAATTACCGATTAAATTCATGTAGATTCCAGTACTTTAATAAGTAATCACGAGAACTATGGGGATCATGTTTAAAGGATGAACTGGGATCGACACGAAAATCTCGAAGTAAAAAAACCCATGTTTGAAAAAATATTGTCCTGCTTGAATATACTACCTACCCCAAGAACCTATTGTACATTAATAGTAAAGTACTCTACCGAACTGTAATGTTTCCGATTGATTCGGGTCGTTGTACTTCGTAATCGTGTCTGAACCATGCTCGTCGACGTTGAGATCTGCTCAGGTTATTACGGTGGCGACTTGGAACTTGTAGAATTTCAAGTCGATATGTCACATCTCCGCTTTTCAAATCAGTAGGAGTTCTCGTCAAGTACATCGAGCTTACTCTGAAATGTCTCTCTATCTCCGGACAACAGATTTCTGCCAATCACTTCATATCTGACGGTAAAAAGATTGTGGGTGGTATGTAAGATGTTCTGTGATCCTAGTATGGCCTGCTTCTTAATCTAAGCCTAATGACAGTATCAGAATATACTCGTGTGGCCTGTTACGTGTCGCGTAACCTCACTTAACGATTCTTATGAATGTAGAGTTCTAAGCATCAAGCGGTTGTCTGTCACACTCTTATTACCAAACTGCCCAGCCGTTTTGGTATCTGGCAAACGAGCTTTCGATCGAGTATGCCCTAAGTATTTCTAGCATTTTTCTAGAACGACGCAGTCCGTCAAAAAACCCACGGGCTATAAGAAACGCAGCACTTGAATGTGGCATGGTATCGAGATTAGTAAAACGACTCTGAGTGGACTGAATAAACGTGTTTGAAACGGGAGAGCAAGTTACCCTTTTGCCTTTAACTGGAATTCTCCTGCCTACTTCGTTGTTTGTAAGACGTTTTTGTACTTAAAAACTTTGTATTGCTGTTAGAATTTTTTCAAGCTACTTACTGAAGTTTGTTTCGCAAAATGAAACGCTTCTATGAAGCATCTGGTATATAGGACGAGGTCACGGCCTCGACCGATTTCAGTTGCAAAGGGGTGTCATGTCGTACTACGATTGTGGTCGTGGCTGGATTTGTGTGTCTCGTCAATCAGTGGGATGCTGCATTAGACGACGCAATACAATAGTTTACTTCCACAGCGTCAGTATCCTTTAGCGTCAATTAGGGTTTAATTAAGGACTGATATTGCTGGTTAACCTCGTAAGCGTGTATATATCATCTTTGATTTAATGAAACGATTCACGTCTGTCTTTATATGATCAGAATCATATAAACAGCTTTTTTTTCTATTGCAACACGTATAGAGGTTTGAGCTATATGTGTATCGAATTAAATTAGACTTGAACTCTACAAACGTGAGAAGCGGTGATGAGAGGAGAGACCGTCTTGAAGAGACTGTCTGACCCTCACATCTCCTCTCATATAAAATGGACGGGAAACGGTATTGATGGATTATATACATGAGAACGCAGATCGACTATTTATTATTAATACGTTATTGAACGGCCAAACAGCCACAGAAATGCGAAGTCCGGAACTTTTTAGTGCCAACATTTTTTGTTCAAACGTTTATTGTGGTAATAAATTAACTACTCTAGTGGATAAGTGGTTTCAAAAGAAGGTTTTTATAAATGGCCATAGAACATTACCTAGTGATAATTGTTATGTGAATCGAAGAACTAAACTGGTTGACTATAGGTTAGAATCAAGGTGCGATTAGTTATCACTCGACTGAAAACCTTGATACAATTTTATTTATGTATACTTATCAGTTAACATCAAGATTGCGACGACAAATTGGATCATCTTTAATGGATACGAAATTAGAGCCTTTCCCGTAAACGCGCTGGATACGCTGTTTACAACAATTCTAATCAAATATTAGCCAACTTTAAGCCTACTTAGTTGAAGCCAAGTTACATTTACTTAGTTTATTATTTGCTGTCGATAGTACTGTTCTTGCGAATCGGTCAACGCGGTCGTATAACTATTATTATTATTATTATTGTGGGTCCTTTCATCGCAAACAAATTACTGCATTGTTTTAGATATCCCGTTACTTTGCCGGTTTTTTTCATTGTCCTGCGTTACGTTTGTCTCGCTCCGGCCAATCATGCTAACTCAGTATTATATATATATATATATATGTGTGTGTGTGTTTTGTTATGTATATATTAAACGTGACAACCGTTAATCTCGTTTTGGAAAGTAATCCTATATTTTATAACGGTGCATTTGTATCCTCTAAAATAGAATTCACTTGGGTATTGGCATTGGAGTTTCACCAAATGAATTGTGGTGAGCCATGAAAGACTGAAAGGTTCCAGAGTCCTGTCTTAGAATTAGATCGACGGAAACAGCTCGTTGTAAACATTCGGTATGCGGCGAGGCTTGTACTACGAGAAAGACCTTGAGCCGTTAGTTCAAAATATTTTGAGAAGGACATTCGTTGCTCGAAAGTGTGTCCCATGGAAGATCTCCCGTGATCGTGAATAACGAAGGGTTCAGGGCTGTGGTGAGAGAGCCGACAGATCTCAAGGTGCTAGCACTCGGGCTTCATGAATGTAGATTTTTTTTTTTTTTTTTTACCTCAATGAAATCAATAAAATAAGGAAATTGGATAAACGAATGTCGAAGAAGGGTAAAACTTTTGTACCTAATTTTCACTCGGGACGAACAATTGATCAGTGGGTGGACACAACTGAAACGGCGAAACATCACTCTAAAGCAAATGTACAGTCGCGAAGACTTCCGCTGCCTGTCTAATGGCCTAATGCAGGAACTATCAAAATCAGTGGACACAGCAATAAACCATCCTTAACGCTCTACTTCACATCGTAAGAATAATGGCGGTTAAAATGCAAGAGTTACCATCAGAGGCACTCTGCCACCCACTATAGTCGTCAGACATTGCTTTGACAGACTACCATTTTTTTCAAAATATTGCCATCCTGGTTTTTGATGGAAAAGTTATAAAAAAAATTTGCATGATGTCTGTCGAATTTGGTTTTTACCGTCGGATTTCTATAGCAGCGGGACAATTAAGTTGCTGTCCAAACGGCAGAAGGTCTTAGATAGTAATGGTGCGTACGTCGGTTGGAAATAAGATAAATCTGTAAGAAGGTGTAGAGGTTGAAGTTCATT